>NC_139329.1:37566313-37571313 GCF_056507025.1 Lutjanus erythropterus
CTTGACTGTATGTATGTATGTATGTATGTATGTATGTATGTATGATTTCAGGCTTGACTGTATGTATGTATGTATGTATGTATGTATGTATGTATGTATGTATGTATGATTTCAGGCTTGACTGTATGTATGTATGTATGTATGTATGTATGTATGAATGATTTCAGGCTTGTCTGTATGTATGTATGTATGTATGTATGTATGTATGTATGATTTCAGGCTTGACTATATGTATGAATGTATGTATGTATGTATGTATGATTTCAGGCTTGACTGTATGTATGTATGTATGTATGTATGTATGTACGTATGTATGTATGATTTCAGGCTTGACTGTATGTATGTATGTATGTATGTATTTATGTATGTATGTATGATTTCAGGCTTGACTGTGTGTATATATGTATTTATGTATGTATGTATGTATTACAGTCAAGCCTGAAATCATACATACATACATACATACATACATAAATACATACATACAGTCAAGCCTGAAATCATACATACATAAATACATACATACAGTCAAGCCTGAAATCATACATACATACATACATACATACATACAAGCCTGAAATCATACATACATACATACATACATATAGTCAAGCCTGAAATAATACATACATACATACATACATACATATAGTCAAGCCTGAAATCATACATACATACATACATACATTTCAGGCTTGACTATATGTATGTATGTATGTATGTATGTATGTATGTATGTATGTATGATTTCAGGCTTGACTATATGTATGTATGTATGTATGTATGTATGTATGTATGTATGATTTCAGGCTTGACTGTATGTATGTATGTATGTATGATTTCATACATACATACATAAATACATACATACATACATATAGTCAAGCCTGAAATCATACATACATACATACATACATACATAAATACATACATACAGACAAGCCTGAAATCATTCATACATACATGCATACATACATATAGTCAAGCCTGAAATCATACATACACACATACATGCATACATATAGTCAAGCCTGAAATCATACATACATACATACATACATACATACATACATACATACATACATTCGTACATACATAAATACATACATACATACAATCAAGCCTGAAATCATACATACATACATACATACATACATACAGTCAAGCCTGAAATCATACATACATACATACATACGTACATACATACATACATACAGTCAAGCCTGAAATCATACATACATACATACATAGATACAGTCAAGCCTGAAATTATACATACATACATACATACAGTCAAGCCTGAAATCATACATACATACATACATACATACATACATACATACATACATACATATAGTCAAACCTGAAATCATACATACATACATACATACATACATACATACATACATACATACATATAGTCAAGCCTGAAATCATACATACATACATAAATACATACATACATACATACATACATACATACAGTAAAGCCTGAAATCAAACATACATACATACATACATACATATAGTCAAGCCTGAAATCATACATACATACATACATACCTACATACATACATACGTACATACATACGTACAGACAAGCCTGAAATAATTCATACATACATACATACGTACATACATACATACATACAGTCAAGCCTGAAATCATACATACATACATACATAGATACAGTCAAGCCTGAAATCATACATACATACATACATACAGTCAAGCCTGAATTCATACATATATACATACATAAAAACATACATACATACAGTCAAGCCTGAAATCATACATACATACATACATACATACATACATACAGTCAAGCCTGAAATCATACATACATACATACATATAGTCAAGCCCGAAATCATACATACACACATACATACATACATACATACATACAGTCAAGCCTGAAATCATACATACATACATACATAAATACATACGTACAGTCAAGCCTGAAATCATACATACATACATAAATACATACATACAGTCAAGCCTGAAATCATACATAAATACATACATACATACAGTCAAGCCTGAAATCATACATACATACATACATACATACATACATACAGTCAAGGCTGAAATCATACATACATACATACATAGACAGTCAAGCCTGAAATCATACATACATACATACATACATACAGTGAAGCCTGAAATCACACATACATACATACATACAGTCAAGCCTGAAATCATACATACATACATACATACATACATACATACAGTCAAGCCTGAAATCATACATACATACATACATACACACATAAATACATACATACATACAGTCAAGCCTGAAATCATACATACATACATAAATACATACATAAATACATACATACATACAGTCAAGCCTGAAATCATACATACATACATACATACAGTCAAGCCTGAAATCATACATAAATACATGCATACATACATACAGTCAAGCCTGAAATCATACATACATACATACGTACATACATACATACATACATACATACAGACAAGCCTGAAATCATTCATACATACATACATACATACATACAGTCAAGCCTGAAATCATACATACATACATACATAAATACATACGTACAGTCAAGGCTGAAATCATACCAAATACATAAATACATACATACAGTCAAGCCTGAAATCATACATACATACATAAATACATACATACATACAGTCAAGCCTGAAATCATACATACATACATACATACATACATACATACATACATACATACATACATACAGTCAAGGCTGAAATCATACATACATACATACATACATACGTACATACATACAGTCAAGCCTGAAATCATACATACATACATACATACAGTCAAGCCTGAAATCATACATACATACATACATACATACATACATACATACAGTCAAGCCGGAAATCATACATACATACATACATACAGTCAAGCCTGAAATTATACATACATACATACATACATACATACAGTCAAGCCTGAAATCATACATACATACATACATACATACATACAGTCAAGCCTGAAATTATAAATACATACATACATACATACATACATACATACATACAGTCAAGCCTGAAATCATACATACATACATACATACATACATACATATAGTCAAGCCTGAAATCATACATACATACATACATACATACATATAGTCAAGCCTGAAATCATACATACATACATACATACATACATACATACATACATACATACATACAGACAAGCCTGAAATCATTCATACATACATATATACATACAGTCAAGCCTGAAATCATACATACATACATACATACAGTCAAGCCTGAATTGATACATACATACATACATAAATACATACATGCATACAGTCAAGCCTGAAATCATACATACATACATACATACATACATACATACAGTCAAGCCTGAAATCATACATACATACATACATATAGTCAAGCCCGAAATCATACATACATACATACACACATACATACAGTCAAGCCTGAAATCATACATACATACATACATAAATACATACGTACAGTCAAGCTTGAAATCATACATACATACATAAATACATACATACAGTCAAGCCTGAAATCATACATACATACATAAATACATACATACATGCAGTCAAGGCTGAAATCATACATACATACATACATACATACATACATACATACATACATACAGTCAAGCCTGAAATCATACATACATACATACATACAGTCAAGCCGGAAATCATACATACATACATACATACAGTCAAGCCTGAAATTATACATGCATACATACATACATACATACATACATACATACATACATACATACATACATACAGTCAAGCAAATCATACATACATACATACATACATACATACAGTCAAGCCTGAAATCATACATACATACATACATACATACATACATACATACATACATACATATAGTCAAGCCTGAAATTATACATACATACATACATACATACATACAGTCAAGCCTGAAATCATACATACATACATACATACATACATACATACATATAGTCAAGCCTGAAATCATACGTACATACATACATACAGTCAAGCCTGAATTCATACATATATACATACATAAAAACATACATACATACAGTCAAGCCTGAAATCATACATACATACATACATACATACATACAGTCAAGCCTGAAATCATACATACATACATACATATAGTCAAGCCCGAAATCATACATACACACATACATACATACATACATACATACATACAGTCAAGCCTGAAATCATACATACATACATACATAAATACATACGTACAGTCAAGCCTGAAATCATACATACATACATAAATACATACATACAGTCAAGCCTGAAATCATACATAAATACATACATACATACAGTCAAGCCTGAAATCATACATACATACATACATACATACATACAGTCAAGGCTGAAATCATACATACATACATACATAGACAGTCAAGCCTGAAATCATACATACATACATACATACATACAGTGAAGCCTGAAATCACACATACATACATACATATAGTCAAGCCTGAAATCATACATACATACATACATACATACATACATACATACATACAGTCAACCCTGAAATCATACATACATACATACATACACACATAAATACATACATACATACAGTCAAGCCTGAAATCATACATACATACATAAATACATACATAAATACACACATACATACAGTCAAGCCTGAAATCATACATACATACATACATACAGTCAAGCCTGAAATCATACATACATACATGCATACATACATACAGTCAAGCCTGAAATCATACATACATATATACGTACATACATACATACATACATACATACATACATACATACATACAGACAAGCCTGAAATCATTCATACATACATACATACATACATACAGTCAAGCCTGAAATCATACATACATACATACATAAATACATACGTACAGTCAAGGCTGAA